>NC_138780.1:99918143-99920643 GCF_965119305.1 Pelophylax lessonae
AAGAAAAAAAGTGCCTGGATGTAATATAAAGCATTTATTATTGTTAAGTTATTTTTTTAAAAGAGTGACAGTTATTTTCAGCTCAGTCTAATGAGACTGAAAAGTTACAGATACATGGCTGACAATAAAAAAAAATGTTATCATTGTGTAAAGCTTAAAATATTATTGAAGTATTAAACGTGACAAAGTAAAAAAAAAAAAAAAAGAAGTGTTTAGTGCATTTAGGAGCTGCAATTAAGTGTTGGGCAAAGAAGGTAAGTTTAAACTGTCAGCAGTGAAATGGGTCATCATCACAGTTGTAGGTAAGTGCTGAAACAGATATCTTGTCAACATTAGCACGGCAACATGCAAAACTCTTATAAATAGTCTATTTCCCTTCCACCAACCTAGGAATGAACTGCTTAGAACAGAGTGCTTATGTCATGTTTACCTGGCATAGGGCGCCCTCTTCCGGTAGATCCGTGCATTGCTTCAGCCAAACTCAGGTCCCAAGAAAGCACAAAAAAAAAAAAAGAATTAAACTCTTTATGTACCATCAAACAAATTGTACACATTGTTTTAGCTATAAAAACGACATCATTGCCCCGCAGTCGTGTTCACACAGCATCATGTAATAAGAAAATGGCAAATATAAATTAACATTGCCAGAAAATATACTATTATTACAATGCGTGACTAATCAAGATAAACAGCAAATTTTGTCATCATTTCAGTAATTCCATTATTTCAGCCAATTCATACAAAACTATATTAATTGTATTTATTTCTAGTTTCTCTTTTTTCACCTAAAGTTATTAAATGCAATATAATAATGCATATTAATAATAGTCGCAACAACAAATAAAATGATCACAAAGTATGAAATATAAAAGGAAAAAAGCATAAAAGGCATTATATATTTTTTAAACTGAAATGCTTAGACTCTCTTCCATTTCAAGCTCTATATTATATGGCAAGCATATAATTGTGGTTTGAATGAGTACGTTAAAGGGTGTAATAAACACACATTAAACACACAAGCACACGACATAATCTATCAGTCATCTACAAGGTGTCTAGCACTAAGCTTACTGCCTCCCTTTTTGGAAAGGTCACTTGCATACAGTATTTAGCCAGACAAAGAGGAGATAAGTTGGAAAGTGTAAAATTATAGTGTAGCTGGGTCCAGTGACAGTGGTCTGCCTGGTGTAAAAGACACTTAGCAGGACCCATAACATGTCAAACCAGTGACATTTATTCAGGGGGGAAAAAATTGCCAGATCACACCTAGTGGCACCATTCACTATTGTTGTCTTCTGGGCACACGATTTGCATTTAATAAGCTCTTGGTGGCATTAAGTGGATGAGCTGAGCATTTTGCAGTGATACAGCTGTAACTTACTGGCTGAATGCGGAGGCTCGCCCTCTTCAAAGTACCCATCGGAAAACTCGAGAGGAAAGTCTAAAAAAGAAAAGGCAAAGAGTGCAGTGAAAATCTACATATTACACCTTTTATCCACTAAGCTCCAAGAATCTGGCCTGGCTCCAGCCTGGTCACCAGGAGAAGTGGTCAGAACCAGTGGTCTGTCACTTTGTACATGGACTTATAATGGGAAGGTGAGTTTCACATGCATCCACATACAGCCGATTGGCATCATTTGTATTTTTATTTTTATTTTTTTACCTGCATGGCATTGCCTGTCCGTGAAGCTGGTGAAAGTCCCATCTGTTTGAGGGTTGCAGTGCATTAGAGGGAAGGTTTCTTGCTGGAGGTATGCTCAGGGGCTCCGCCCTCTAGGGCAAGTCTGACAATCCCAGCAAGTCAGCCAACAGTCCTGAACCTCATTGTCCTTCACCTTCACCTTTCTGTAGCCACTTCCAGAGGCGACTGCAAGGCTGGGCCCAAACCTTCTCCTGGGGCCAATTCACTGACTCCTATTTCATGGATGGACATCATAATAACACCAACACCACCGCATCCTGAGACTTGGGGGAACCTTACAACACTGCTTCAACATGGACAAAAAAAAAATACAAAGAATCTTTCCATATAAAGACATCAGTGTATATAAACACACACACACATATTATTATTTTTCTAATTATTAATCATTTCATTCATATCACACACACACAGAGACTATGCTTTCTTATAATTTACATTCAAAGAAGATTTTCATCTATCTATCTATCTATCTATCTATCTATCTATCTATCTATCTATCTATCTATCTATCTATCTATCTATGTAGATATATAGATAATATAATATCTCCATATATTATAATATTATATATATATATATATATATATATATATATATATATATATATATTATATTATAATATATGGAGATATTATATTATCTATATATCTACATAGATAGATAGATAGATAGATAGATAGATAGATAGATAGATAGATAGATAGATAGATAGATAGATTAAAATCTTCTTTGAATGTAAATTATATGAAAGCATAGTCTCTGTGTGTGTGTGATATGAATGAAATGATTAATAAT
>NC_138780.1:99923143-99935643 GCF_965119305.1 Pelophylax lessonae
ACCACAATCATTTGCACATGACTTTAGGCCTAGACAAAAGTTACCCTAATCAATATTTCATCAGCTGCTTTGTCAGTCTTCAGCATAAGAATAAATCATTAAAAAAACGACAAAAACTATGTTCTATATGAATTTGGCCTATTTTTTATTTCTGTGTCTCCATAGTAAACATTTGTATAAGTGACAAACACGGGCATATGACCACATTATCACAATCAAGAAATTTTTAAGACAATTAACAATCACTCAGTTGTATGCATTTTTACTCAACACGGGTTATACATAGTTTTTGCAAGGATTACCTAGAAGTACAATCGGTTTTAAAACGTTTCACTACATTAAAAAAAAAAAAAAGGTGACCGACCGGTTAGTGAGCACATACACCATAATATACACAACACAAATTGAAGGCAGTATTCAGTTTGTCCCCCCTCAAACTTACTTTATAATAATTAGATTTTGTACTTTTTTTCTCTTTTGTTTTTTTTTTTTTTCTGTTTGCAACGGACAATGCTGCAGGCTAAAAGGTGAATTGTTGTAGAAATATGATTGTCATATTGTTACATAGATCAGTACATTCTGCATTCATCTATATCCCAATCTTTGGTCTAAAAGTAAACAAAAGAAAATAAAATACCCATTTTTTTTTTTGTTATGATGTAATGATACAAAATAAGTGGGCAAAAATAAGAACTATGCAGTTGGACTTTTCATTAACATAAATACGTTTTTTTTTATAGTTTTGAGTAAGTTATTTTTAGCAGTTTTGAACTTTTAGAGCTTTATGACTTGTAATACTGCAGACATGGATTCCTGGCTACTAGAAGTGATAGAATTGTACTGAATAACAAATAATGGTACTGAGTAACAAATAATGCAAAGCAGTCGCTATGTAGAGATCAGTTATACATTCTATAGCATCAAAAAAAAAAATGTTTTTTTGATTCCCAGAGGTCAGTGTGCTCCTACATTGCTTTCACTTTGACACCACGCCTCATCTTAATAATAAAGAACCCTAGAGACTGAACAGACGTACACAAAAATAAGGGGGACTTCATAAAAAATACCTGGACTTGTCTTTTTTTTAAGTTTTTTTTTTTTTTTTGTTCGCTTGCTTTTTTTGTTTGTTTTTTGTTTTTTTCTTTCAGTTTTCATGTACAATTGAAAGTGTGTAAAATGTTCACTTACAGTCTTGCTCTCCTGGATGTTAATGTATCAAAGAGTTGGTAGATGAACCCTGATTTTGATGTGTAAAGTAGTCAGACAGTCCTCCCGTTAGTCCCGTGGTAAAACTTGGCAAAGAAGGTCTGAGAGATTCACAGGGAAGGGTAGAAGGAGCCTGGGGAGAGGTGGAAGAAGAGGCAGCCCTGGCTGACATGGACGTGCTGCTTTGGGAAGTTATGGAAGGGTGGGGGACGTGGGGGAAAAAGTAGCCTGTTTGTCCAGCTAGAAGGTTCACAGAGCAAGGGTTTAAGGAGTAGGTCCCAGAGCAAGGAACTGGTAGCCCGCATGGCACTGAGGCAGCCAGGGCAGCTGCTGTGAGATGGTGGGTGGCATAGGGGATCTCCCCATTCACAAGTCTGTCTACGCTCAAGCCATTGGACGTAGAAAAGGAGTGGTTGTTCCCCAAAGAGTTTTGAGTCAGCACAGAACTGTAGGGCATGGGGTGGCTGGGGTAAGCTGAGGTGGTCCCATTGTAGCTCAAAGTGCTGCTGGCCCTTGGGTGATGCAAAGACAGAAAGGGGGACATAGGCCAGTACAAGGAGCCAGCTCTATCCATGAAAGTCAGTCCAGTGGAGGTGAGCCTAGCTCCTCGTTTGAATGCCAGCTTAGCCCTGGAGGTGGTAGATCTCCTACGCAGCTTTCCAGTGGTCCCACCAATAAAGACATCATCACTACTGGGGTCCAGCATCCAGTAGTTCCCTTTGCCAGGATCATCATAGTGTCGGGGTACCTTGACAAAGCACTTGTTCAGGCTGAGGTTGTGCCTGATGGAGTTCTGCCAGCCTTGCTTGTTCTCCCGGTAGTAGGGAAAGTTCTTCATGATGAACTCATAGATCCCATTGAGGGTCAAGCGCTTCTCCGGACTCTGGCGGATGGCCATCATGATGAGGGCGTTGTAGGAGAAGGGGGGTTTCTCATACTTGCCGTTCTTTTTCTCACCCTCCTTGCCAGCCTCCCCATCTTTGGCCCCAGCACCGTCTCCTTTCTTCTCCTCGGGTTTGTCCTTGTCTGGGTCCCCAACGGCCAGTTCAGAAGAAGCAGAGTCCACCTTACCAGGGGGGAGACTCTCAGTCTTGACCTCCAGGAGACTTTTGTCCAGGTCGTCCTCCTCCTGCACGGCTCGGTGGTGGGGTTGAGGGTGGTTGAGGAGCTGGTGGTGGTGGTGATGATGGTGGTGGTGGTGGTGCTGAGGCTGAGGGTGGTTGTCATTTTGGACCGCTTCAGGCACCAGGCTGTTGATGCTGAAGGATGACTTGGGGATCATTTTGACTTCCTTCCTTTCCCCCATGTCCAACATATCACAAAGATGGGAGCAGGACACACGGGTGAAGTTGCAGCAGGAAGAAGTCAGGAGGAGCAGCAGCGCTCGCGGCTCTCTGTCGCACCAATGTCTCCAAACACTGGCAAGTCATGTAGCAAAAAACAAAACGCACATAATATTGGTGTTAATTATAGGGCTATAAATATAGACATATATAAATATAATCAAGAAGCCAGGGGAGAAAATGAATCAACTACTTCATGTCCCTTCAAAATAAACACAACAACCTCCCCTCTCAGCAACTAGAGTAGACAGCTATAGCTACAATTAATTCCAGACCCAGAGACACCAGGCTAGGAAAAAAAAAAGGAAGAATTTGGTTTAACCTTTGGGTGCTGGAACCAATGGGAGAGCTCTAGCTGCCTGGACGTTTCTTCTCCACCTGGCCAATCAGGATCAAAAGATTAGCCACAATCCCTCCCCATGGTTTCTCCTTCCCCCCTCCTCCCCTCCCCCCTCCTCCTCCATCTCTATGCGGAGTGATATGGGAGGGAAACTCTTCACCTCTCCTCCCTTCCCCCTTCTTTTTTTTTTTTTCCCAAATGTGATCCCCCCTCCCTTTTCTCCTACTAAATATCTGCCATTGCTTTCATCCCACTGTATTGGACCATCTTAGTTTTATACGTCAATATTTTCTCTTATTGATTAAAGTTTGTTTATACCTTTCTTTTAGGGAGAAAATAACCGTGGAAGGAAGAAAGTGGAAGAATCAAGGGACTACTTTGCCAAGCAGAGAGGACTGAGTATTTTCTGTTGTAGTCATTTCATGCGCCCGACTAAAACGTTGGGCACCGAGCGATTGTCGCAGATTTATTGTATTTATGTGTTGTTGTTGTTGTTATGATGATGACTGATTGTACACTCTTTATTTGGGTGATGGTGTGATTCTTGCCTGCCTCTATATGGATCTGGCTGCAATCAGGCCACTCTGTCTGCAACCCTCAGCAGATCGATCGGTGGGCAGAAAGCAGATCTGGGCAATCTTGTCGTTGTCCCCCCTAGACGATCAGCCCATGTATGTGTGTGTTATGGGCACAGCACCGCATTGCAGTGGAATGTGTGCCTTTGTGAAGTGCTGTGACAGATCTACTACCCTGATTAGCCTAGAAGTGATTAATATTACACATTCATGAGACACAATTACTATCCTCGCCTTGATTATTTCACCAGGTCTATATGATGATTAATATTATGCATGCAGCACCCACGTTAGTAGCCCTGATGATTTTCTATAGGCAAAATCATGTCTGGGATATGTCACTCATGGAACCTTCGTGGATGCAATGGGCACACTGCAATGCATTGCTTTGTTTGTATACTCATTAGCAATTCTTCATCTTCAGCAGGACTTTGATTCGAAATTAATGACTAAGTGTCGTGACAGTGGGCGACTGCCTTAGATTTACTGTGTGTGTACTTCTATCCAGCTAACCCCAACGGTGAGAAAACAAATAAACCGATCCATATTAGCAAGGGGGGGTTACTATCGGTTCACAGCCAGGCACAGGGATTTCAGGCTGGCTGCAGGCTAAAATACACAGGCCTGGCTGCAGCCTGGAAACTGACACATGACTGTACTGTACCTGCATGGTTCCCTTAGAGTGTGCCACCCTTCCATCCAGCCTGGCATGTTAACCTCAATGGATCTGGCCAAGGTTTAGGGTAGCCCCGAGTGACCCCATCACTTGGCTATAGGCTTACTGACATATATGACTGGTATCATCAATTTCCTATTTCATTGTAATTGTATGATGGATACAAGAAGTTCTCTATGTAACGGCTAGCCCCCACAGTAACTTGTTTATTTTGTGTTTATTTAAATGTGTGTGTGTATATATATATATATATATATATATATATATATATATATATATATATATATATATATATATATATATATGCTACATAGATTGTGTATCATTGTATATGTTTATGCCTTTTGTGTTTATTGTAAGCTACACTAAATAAATAAATTAACCTTAGAATTTCTCTTTTACTGAAAATTTTCATCACTAATGGTGTTGCATATATTGTTGCAATTTTGATTGCATGAGAACATGTAGAAGTATAAGATTATAAGATATATATGTTATATGCATTATATCTGTGTAAATTATACAATTCTGAATATATATCTAGCAATATAAATATATACATTTTTTTACTTGAACACATGTGTTAATATATATTAAATATATATGTATATATATTATATATATATATATATATATATATATATATATATATATATATATATATATATATATATATATTATAGACACTCTATAGATGGATATGTAAATGGTTTATTATTTATAATAGTAAATAGATAGATTTATTGATTATCTATCTATCTATCTATCTATCTATCTATCTATCTATCTATCTATCTATCTATCAATCATTTATACAAACATATATTTTATTGTATTACATATAGACATGCAAAGAAACGATGAGTAGATATAATAGAGAGATTGTTGTCCTATCTGTCCTCCACATCCATACACAGACAGTCAATGACAGCGCAGCTCCCCAGTGCCTGCCTAGGTGTAGTGATCCTCTGGACCCTCTTTCTCTCTCTCATTCTGCCTAGGTGTAGTGATCCTTTGGACCCTCTTTCTCTCTCTCATCCTGCCTAGGTTAGGGATCCTCTGGCCCCTGCCCCTCTCTCCTCTGCCTAGGTGAAGGGATCCTCTGGGCTCTCTTTCTCCTGTCAAGGGGTAGGGATCCTCTGGTCTCTCTCTCTCCCCTCCTGTCTAGATGTAGGGATCCTCTGGGCTCTCTCTCCCCTCCTGTAGATGTATGGATCCTCTGGGCTCCCTCTCCCCTACTGTAGGTGTATGGATCCTCTGGCCTCTCTCCCCCCTCCTGTAGGTGTATGGATCCTCTGGGCTCCCTCTCCCCTACTGTAGGTGTATGGATGCTCTGGTCTCTCTCTCCCCTCCTGTCTAGATGTAGGGATCCTCTGGGCTCTCTCTCCCCCTCCTGTAGATGTATGGATCCTCTGGGCTCCCTCTCCCCTATTGTAGGTGTATGGATCCTCTGGCCTCTCTCCCCCCTCCTGTAGGTGTATGGATCCTCTGGGCTCCCTCTCCCCTACTGTAGGTGTAGGGATGCTCTGGTCTCTCTCTCCCCTTCTGTAGGTGTAGGGATCCTCTGGTCTCTCTCTCCCCTCCTGTCTAGGTGTAGGGATCCTCTAGGCTCTTTCTCTCTCTCCTCCTGCCTGGCTGTCTCTGAGTGTAACCGGATTCTATGAGGCTGCAGGTTAGATAAACATTTAGTGATGTGGAGTAACTGCACTATTTGTACTCTGCTGTGCAGGAAGGAAAGTGTTGATTAACACAGAAGGGAAAAAAGCGAAATTAGCTGATTGCATGCTCATAAGAGCAAGCTGTCATTGAACTGCTTTTAAAATAGACACAGCTGGGTGTTTATGTTGAAAAATCGCTCGTGTTTTTGCTAATACTGAAATAAGCATGATTTTGTATACCAAACATTTTCAGATCATTAAAATTTGTAATCTGTGCTGGTTTGTGACACAAAGAAAAGAAGAGATTCTTCTCCCAGTGAAATTTGCTGATATGATATTAACTCAATCAAGTTTTCACAAAATGAGCTTTGTGTGCTCCATAACACTGACTGCATCAGTTCATTATACAGAATGCCAACCGTGACTGCTGTTTGTTAACATTGACTGTTTTCCCAAATCCCCCCATGGAACAAAGAGATCTGCTTCAGTCTAATCGCCAGTATTGTCTTCTTCTGAATTTTTAATGGTCAGAAAAAACATCTCAGGTCAATAGTGTGGCTACAAATCTTCTATATTTATCAATGTATGGAATATGGCTTTAAGCTGCTGGGCTCCGATTATCAGCTTAACCAGCGAATGCCTGGCCTATAGAGCTCTGTACTACTATCACATCTAATATGACACAAAACACACACACACAGCTACCTGGTGAGAAGCAAGATGAGTCGTCCCAGGCTTGGATTCTGGATGGTCTTGGGTAATCCTGGACTTTAGTCTGCCGCATGAATGCTATGTGACCAGGATTAGCAGAGCCCAGCACATACAATGGGCAACTCTAGACCAGGACCACTAGCCAACCCTTTTACTCTGGCAAAGGGGGGCAGGAAAGGAGCCTCCTGTGCTCTGGCAGTGAAAGGGTGAATCTCCAGCAATGCTGGCCTGACATCCCAGGCTACAATGTTGTATAGACACAAGCTGACGTTACATTGGTCTCCCATGTCAGGAGCTTGTAACGTCTGAGTGGACTCCCTAGGACCTGGCTTGGGGGTTACCTTGCAATGCATGAGCTGCTCTCTTTGTTTGGTGGAAGTTACCTGGAACAGCAAGCTGAGGTCTAAAGTATTTGCAAACAAAAATGAAATTCACTCCACCAAGAGCCCCTGGCAGCCCCTCACTCCTACAACTCCTGGGAAAGTTGGTCAAAGTTCCCTCCCAGTGCCTCATCCAGTGTCCATCTATAAGAAATTATTTCTGCTGATGGATAATGTATGGAGAAAGATTTTGTATGGATAATGTGAATGAATAGATAGATAGATAGATAGATAGATAGATAGATAGATAGATAGATAGATAGATAGATAGATAGATAGATAGATAGATAGATAGATAGATAGATAGATAGATAGATAGATAGATAGATAGATAGATAGATAGCACGTGTATTTATTTTATCTATCTTTCTCTCATTCACACTTTCTCACTGTATATGTATCTATTGATACATAACTAGATAGATAGATACATAGTTACATAGCTAGTCAGGTTAAAAAAAGACACAAATTAATCGATTTCAGCAACAGAAAAAAAATAAAAAAACAAAACCACCATATACAGAACCCAATACCGATAGATAGATAGATAGATAGATAGATAGATAGATAGATAGATAGATAAACATACATATTCTATCTATCTATATCAATCAATCTATTTTGTATTGATCGATATGTATCTATCCATAGATAAATAAATAAATGGGTGGGTGGATAGACAGATAGATAGATAGATAGATAGATAGATAGATAGATAGATAGATAGATAGATAAACATAAAATACTATCTATCTATCTATCTATCTATCTATCTATCTATCTATCTATCTATCTATCTATCTATCTATCTATCTATCTATCTATCTATCTATCTATCGACGTATCTCTTTAACACACAGATATTTAATTTATAATAAATATAAATAAATAAATAATAATAATAATAAAAAATATATATATATATATATATATATATATATATATATATATATATATATATATATATAAATTCTATAGGGATATAAAGACCGAAAGGAATTGTTTGGCTGGGAAATGTTGGTGAATACAGGAGTAAAGTTTCTGTTGTGTATATTTGTACGGACTAACAACGTTGCTATCAATACGTGGAGTATTGATAATTCACGCACATATTCACTTAAATAATTCACCCCATATAAGTGTAGTACGCACAAACACACGTACACATGTATTATTGTTTGTATACTTTTTTACCCCTTTTTTGTCCGGACCACTCATTTCATAGCAAGACAAAAGAAATAAAAAAAATATTTTTAATGAAATCACTATGGGGCTAGTAAAATAGTCAGGCATCTTCTAAAAATGCTCTTGCGAAGTCCTACAGAAGAGTGGATTATTAGGTGTTTGGTAGCACAGCAGTTCTGGATAAAAAAATAAAGGATGAAAACAGTCCAATAAATAACAGGGACTAGCATTCTATGAAGGAGTCTATAATAGACTGGTCTCCATTCACTATATAAAATACTAGAGAAGAGACCATAATAAGGGTTCCAAGCTTCATCTCTTCTATCCCTGTGTATGAGATTGGGGGGGGGGGGGTTACTATGAGTAACAGCACCCCTCCATAGTAACAGCACCCCTCCATTTCCACTATCAGAGGATGCTGGCTGTTTATAGCCCTCACTTTCTGATGTAGATATAAGTAGGATAATCACGTTCAGCCTATTATATAGAATTCCTTTCAGGGGGATTGTAGGAAAAGAGAGAGGGAGTCGCTTGCGATTTTGCCCGAAGAGAAGAAAATTCCTTGTCGCCTCCAACATGCAAATAATGTCGGAGAATTCTTTTATTAGCGTTAAGCCAAAGCTTCATCTCAGATAATTCATTAAGAGCAGACTATATAATTTATCGCCATAAAAATATAATTAACACGATTTTCTGTGTATCCCCCTGCCTCCTTATTCAAATCCTATATAATCCTGAACAGCTGGTATGGGTGCTAAGATCTGCAGTGATTAGATGTTACTGTGTTTAGTGTGTTGAGTCCTCATTCTGTGGGTTTTGGTTACAGGTTATACGATTAAGTTTGCAGGAACAGGAGAGAACCAAACTTCTCAGTGAGGGGCATTCACACCACAAACTGTGGCAGTTGTGAGCAGCCCAGCCCTATCACTCATTAAGAAATCTGCAGGTTGTCAGCAGATTCAGAGACAGAAAGAGAGGGAGAGAGAGCACACATACACACATACATACATACACACACACACACATACATACATACACACACACACACACACACATAACAGAGACACACACTAAATTAAGAAGCTGATGATTAAGACAAGCTTGTTCCTGGCCTGTCATTTCAGCAGCCTTCCATCATAACATTGTGGCACAGGCAAATTTGCCTGAAAACCAGGAGAGAGGGAAGGGAAGAGCACACATAGCAGAATAGCATGGGATCAGCACCCTCCTGTCTAGCATAGGTACACCACACTCCCTGTATAGACACCTCTGTGCTCCAGGGAATAACTCGGATCCCCAACAGGCAGCTTACCTTCACTTCTGCTAGGGCTCCACAGGAATCCTACTTATTTAACAATCCTTATTCAGAGATGTCTTCATGCCTCTGTACAACTACCAGAGCTTAACTGGTTACTGCCTATAGTACCCCTGGAGTTCTTATAGGCAAGCTGCATTCTGTTCTTTGCACAGACTTTTAGGACTCAATGGAGTACTGCCTATAGTACCTCTGGAAAGCTTCATAGGCAGACTGCCTTCATTTCTATATACAGGCTTGTAGGACTCAATAAAGTACTTACTATAGAACCTCTAGAATTATTCATAGGAGGGCTTCAGTTAAATGTACAGCAGACCCCTAGGACCCACTGGAGTACTTGCCTATAGTACCTCTGGATTTCTTCAGAGGAAGGCTACCTTCAGTCAGTTCTATGCATAGCCTTTTAGTAATTAATGAAGTATTAGCTATAGAACCTCTGGAATTCTTCATAGGCATGCTGCCTTTATTTTTATATACTGGCTTGTAGGGCTCAATAAAGTACTTACTATAGAACCTCTGGGATTATTCATAGGCAGGCTTCAGTTATATTCAGTTATATGTACTACAGACCTCTAGGACCCACTGGAGTACTGCCTATCCTACATTTACATTTATTATTCATAGGCAGACTTCAGTTATATTCAGTTATATGTACTACAGACCTCTAGAACCCACTGGAGTACTGCCTATCTACTGACCTCTAGAACCCACTGGAGTACTGCCTATCTACTGACCTCTAGAACCCACTGGAGTACTGCCTATCTACTGACCTCTAGAACCCACTGGAGTACTGCCTATCTACTGACCTCTAGAACCCACTGGAGTACTGCCTATCTTCTGACCTCTAGAACCCACTGGAGTACTGCCTATCTACTGACCTCTAGAACCCACTGGAGTACTGCCTATCTACTGACCTCTAGAACCCACTGGAGTACTGCCTATCTACTGACCTCTAGAACCCACTGGAGTACTGCCTATCTACTGACCTCTAGAACCCACTGGAGTACTGCCTATCGTGGATTTCTTCAGAGGAAAGCTACCTTAGCCATAGAACCTCTGGAATTCTTTCTAGGCAG
Organism: Pelophylax lessonae; assembly: GCF_965119305.1. Taxonomy (NCBI): domain Eukaryota; kingdom Metazoa; phylum Chordata; class Amphibia; order Anura; family Ranidae; genus Pelophylax; species Pelophylax lessonae. Next base: position 99,933,609 of record NC_138780.1, read on the forward strand.
GCTGTCTTCAGTCCTGTGTACATGTTTCCAGGACTCGGTGGAGTACTGTCTATAGAACCTCTGGAATCCTTCATAGGCCGATTGGCTTCTATCAACAGGTTTCCAGAGCTCCATGGAGTACTGCCTAAAAGCGTCCTAAATTTGCCATAGGCAGGCTTCCTTCAGATCTACAGGTTTCTAGACTCGATGAAGTACTATTATATAGAACTTCTAGAATTCCTTATAGACAGGCTGCATTCAGTTCTATGTACAGGGTCCCATACTCCATGGAGTACTGCAAGCATAACATCTAAAATTCTTCTCAAGTAGGCTGCCTTCAGTTCTATGTATGGGCTCCCAGGTCTTCATGGAGTACTGCCTATAGGCCATCTGGAAGTCTTCAGAGGCAAGTTGCATTGGGTTTTGTACAGGTTCCCAATACTCCATGGAGTACTGTAAGGTGTCCATACACATTAGGTCATTAGAGGCACATTTTAAGCTCAGTGTTTAGAGGCAGAAAAGAAAAGAAAATTCTGGTCCATGCATGCTGGCTTAAAAATCGCTGCTTCCACAGGAGTTTTGGGCTTGGCTGTAGAAGCAGCTCAATGCTATCCTATGTTTCCATGCACATTAGGACAATGACAGGCATATTTTAAGCTCAACTTTTAGAGATAAGAAAAAAACCCTTCTGGTTTGGTTTCTGATTGGAGCTTTCTGGCAGAAAAAACGCAAAATTCCCCTAAACTCATCTTGCACAAATGAAAACGCTCTCTCTATATATTTTCCAGGGACAGTCTGCCTTCACTTGTCTGTACAGGCTTCCAGAGGTCCATGGAAACACTGCCTATAGAATGTCTAGGATTCTCCATGGGCAGGATGCCTTCACTTCTCTGTATGGGCTTCCAGAAGTCCATGGAACACTGCCTATAGGATAACTAGGATTCTCCATGGACAGGATGCCTTCACTTCTCAGTACAGGTTTTCAGAGGTCCATGAAACACTACCTAAAGAAAGCCTAGGATTCTCCTTAGGTAGGGTGCCCTTCCCTCACTTCTCTGTACAGGCTTCTAGAGGTCCATGGAACATTGCATATTTGTCTAGGATTCTCCATAAGCTGTGTGCCTTCACTTATCTGTGCAGGCTTCCAGAGATCCATGGAACACTGCATATATAGGATTCTCTATAAGCAGGGTGCCACTACTGCTCTGTACAGGCGTCCAGGGGTCCAGAGGTCCATGAAACACTGCCTATAGAATGTCTAGGATTCTCCATGGGCAGGATGCCTTCACTTCTCAGTACAGGTTTCCAGAGGTCCATGAAACACTACCTAAAGAAATCCTAGGATTCTCCTTAGGTAGGGTGCCCTTCCCTCACTTCTCTGTACAGGCTTCTAGAGGTCCATGGAACATTGCATATTTGTCTAGGATTCTCCATAAGCTGTGTGCCTTCACTTATCTGTGCAGGCTTCCAGAGATCCATGGAACACTGCATATATAGGATTCTCTATAAGCAGGGTGCCACTACTGCTCTGTACAGGCCTTTTGGCTAAGATCAAGTGTAGTATCTGTTCTTATCAGTTTAATATCTGTACAGGCGTCCAGGGGTCCAGAGGTCCATGAAACACTGCCTATAGAATGTCTAGGATTCTCCATGGACAGGATGCCTTCACTTCTTAGTACAGGTTTCCAAAGGTCCATGAAACACTACCTAAAGAAATCCTAGGATTCTCCTTAGGTAGGGTGCCCTTCCCTCACTTCTCTGTACAGGCTTCTAGAGGTCCATGGAACATTGCATATTTGTCTAGGATTCTCAATAAGCTGGGTGCCTTCACTTATCTCTACAGGCGTCCAGAGGTCCATAGAACACTGCATATATAACTTCTATAAATCTCTTTAGGCAGGTCTCCTTCACTTTCCTGTCCAGCTTACAAGACTCCATGGGGCTTTACCTTTTAAATTTATGGGATCCTTCACATGCTGAAAGCCTTCACTTCAATCAATGGTTTTGCACATATTTTAGAGCATTGCATATAGAACCTCTAGAACTTTACATAGGC